>NC_056734.1:810060524-810078024 GCF_019279795.1 Protopterus annectens
CTTTTCCTGGAAATACATGAGCTCTAGTCCTTATCTGCCAAAGCAGTTAGGTCTATTTCTAAAAGAATCTGCCATGGCCCGCCTCTTACATCATTCTCCCTGTGTTGCAGGACAAAGAATTGGAATGCATGACTTGGGTATTCTAGGCAATGTCTTGAGAGGGCATTATTGACATCTACTTTTTTGATGGCATACTGATGTTCATAGATCCTGTTCTTTAGCTTTCTCTCGGTTTTCCCGATATAGAAAGCTTTACAGGAATTACACAAGGCTGCATATATAACAGCTTTTGATTCACATGTGTGATGTCCTTTACATTTGTAATCTTTACCATTAATGTTGCATACTTTAGCAACTCTAATATGTTTGCATTGAGAACATGAACCACATTTTTGCATGCCCCAAGGTCTGTTGGGCTTTAAGTCTGGTTTTCTCTCGAAAATGCATTTTAAATTTTGCCCTCTCCTGTATGTAACCCTAGGGCCATCACCCAAAAGAATACTCAAGGATCTGTCCTCTTTAATGATTTGCCAATTTTTGTTCACCACTTCCCTGATTTTGACTAAAATGGGTAAAGACAACAAGTCTGGAATCATAATTAAGTAGTTATTATTATTACTATTCTTATATCAAGTTACATTTGGGTTCTTAAAACAGAAGAAGCGACAGCGAACTGCACATGACCTTGTGCGTTTTTTGAATATATATATATATATATATTTTTTAAAAAAACATTTTTTAAAAAATACGTTTAAAATACCATTGGCATAAAACATTCAATTAGGCGTAAGGATAATGACAATTATTAGTTTTTACTTATAACTTTCATCCATGGCAGTAATGTTTGACTGATGATTTTAATATATAGCAAGTATAATTCCATTGTTTACTACTACCATTTTGCTTGAAGAGATGCCTTTTTAAGGTTGTCATGGCAATTGTAATTAGCATTGATGCACTTTAGCCTGATAGGCTTTACTTGTTTAACAATTGTGTATATAACATCAATTTTGTAACCCAAATCTTGTCTGAAGAAGGCGGGTTATTTTAACCTGCCGAAAGCGCTTACGTGTATTTGTGGTTTTTACTTGTGGAATATTAAATCTGGGTTCCAGTTCTCCTATTGTGGACGATCCGTTTTTTTACCAGTTTTAGTTTGTTTCTTGTTTGGTGTGTTTTTGTCTTCTATGGCGGACGACACTGGAGTTACTGGTACACCTAACCTGTTCAACACTCGAGATTTGGGGAACAATAACGATTCACAACCTAACCTTACGCAATTAATTGAAGTATTATTGCACAGGATGGACACTCTAACGCAAAGAGTGGAAGCTATTTCCAGTTCGGCTGATCCTTTGCCGAGAATTCATGTCAGCAACCATCTACCTGCAACTGGGTCTAGTGGAAGGAGCATTCCTAACGGTCAAGGTTCGCCACGGACATCTGGTTTGGAGGCTAATGACGAAGTAATGCCGTCAGGTAACTCAGTACAACCTTTTGCGGTTACTGGCGGACAGTCAACAAGAGTACAAGTGACTGCAGCGGCAAGAAGGTATGAGTCTGACAACAATTTTTTAACGGACACTGTACCCTCCTTACATAACTTTCTTGATAATAATCGCTATTTCTTAGCTGACAGTAACACGGAGACCAACAACGAGCCTCCTGCTTCCGAATATCAGGATTTGGAAGCTAGCATTGACTTGTTAGACATGAAACTGTTTAAGTGTAAGAAACTTCAATTGGAGGTTTCTTACCTAAACGAATGTATAAAGGCTAAAATAATCCCCAAAGGCTTACGCCAATGGCGATTTCCGGCTGGGTTAACTAGCTCTTCTGTTTTTTATCAAGAACTCATAGAACTATTTGATAGGCAAGGATTTGAATTCTTGCAGGCTCTTATTAATTACTACAACACTGATATAGGCATTTTAAAGAATGAACTTGAAGCATTGGAATTGAATATTAAATCCCATCCTCAGTTTATTAGATACAAACATGAATATTGTAGAATTTTTGTGAGTATTAATGCCACCATGGAAAAGCTAACTGTCAACAAAAAGAGGAAATTAACAAGAGACATAAAAGATTATGCAAATAAACGAGCTTACCCGAAACCGGCACAAAGCTCAGTTAATAACGGAAGTGGGCAACAAACAACAGAAGTTCCAAATGCCCAATTTCTTCAGCCTGCCTCAGACAATATCAATAACAATGGTGGCAACAATAGACCAGGGGTCAGAAGAAGTCCCAGACTTAATGTTAATAACAGTACAAGTCTGAATGATCCAACTGCAGATAGTGATTTGCCATCTGTATCTAATGATTATCCTAGTAGCAATATTAATTCTGACTACCAGGATTTTCAGATGGCGAACAACAACAGGGGCAACAACCGGCCCCGAGTCCAACGACAGAACAATCCAAGGAATCGGAGAAGAGGCCGCAGGAGATGATGGAATTAATGGACTTTGGGGTTCACCCAATAGTTTACAATAGCTCAAATGGTGACTTTACTGTGTACAATTATACTGCCTTGCACATTACACAAGACATTATCGATTTTCTTTCTAAAGATTTTTCTTTTGTGCCAGGCCGTTATATGGACATAAGTAGGCTCATCATTGACCTGAAGGTTTTCACACGTAAACTAAATTTACATAGTTTGATGGGGGACAATTCATCTGCTATTAGTTTACTTAGAGTATCTAGCTCATATAATCCACCATTGCACTCAACCCTACAAACGTTTGAAAGAATGTGCGAATTAGATATATGGGCCATTAAGAACTCTATCACACATACTAAACAAAAATGTCTTCCAAACATCTCAATGCTGGAAAGAGATTTTATCCAGTTAATAAAAGATTGTAACATCCGTGTGATGAAACCTGACAAGGGAGGGGGGTTAGCCTTTATGGACCATTACAAATACGTTGAGTATTTGGTCGAACATCTTGAGTCACCGGCTTACAAACCATCCTCTTTAAACGAAATAAATGGAGCATATAAAAGAACTAATAATATGCTCAATGATTTGTTCCTGGAAGGGTACATTAATAAAGAAATCTTAAATTATTTAACCATGCTAGCTCCAAAAATTCCGGTATTCTTTGGAACACCTAAACTACATAAAAGACTCCATTCCCCACCATTTAGACCTATAATAGATGGGAGGGGGTCCATCACCCAGGCATGTGCTAAGTATGTCGACAGTATATTGAAACCTTTGATCAATTCTGAATCTCACATATGTAAAGACTCATGGTCTTTTCTTAGAGATATAAGTACTCTCACATATGATGACAAAATGTTATTTCTTACTGTCGACATAAAAGATCTATATACTGTCATTCCACAGGAGATTGGCCTTGCCTGGGTAAGAGAGTTTATGTATACAAAAAATGTCGATCATGACACCATAAATTTGATTGAAACCTTGTTAGAAATTGTTTTGTCTAACAATTTTTTCATGTTTGAAGGCAGGTTCTACTTACAAACCTCGGGGGTGGCCATGGGCTCACCCTGTGGCGGCTCCTTTGCCAATGCTGTACTTGCACATTGGGAATCTACATATTTATTCAAGGATGATCTTTATTCTAAACATGTGTCCTGGTACACTCGGTACCAGGATGACATCTTTTGTATTTGGGATGGAGAGAGGGATTTGATTCCAACATTCATTGCGAACATAACAAAACTAACTAATTTCCTAGAATTCACATACAGCATTAATGACACAGAAATTAACTACTTGGACATAACTTTGATAAAAGATAAAGACAATCAAAGGTTTAAAAGTAGAATATATAGGAAGCCGACATATTCAAATGCCTTTTTACATTTCTCTAGTAACCATCCCTATCATCAGAAGAAATCTGTCATAAAGGGACAAATGGTCCGAGCAGCCCGTATGGTTAGTGACCCTAGCGATTTCTTAGTTGAGTGTAATAAACTCACCAATATGTTTGTTGCAAGAGGTTACCCACAGTCCCTTGTTCTGAACATACTTGATGAAGTAATCAACAAAAGAGAATCAGGACATTTTTTCCCTCTACTTACGGGATGTACAATAAACAACCCGGAAAATATTGACAACAATTCACAGACAGAAGACTCTAATTTTTCTGTACACAATAATGATAGGGGTAAATTTAACATCAGTTTTTTACAGACTTTTTGTTTTGATTCAGTCAAAATCAGGGAAGTGGTGAACAAAAATTGGCAAATCATTAAAGAGGACAGATCCTTGAGTATTCTTTTGGGTGATGGCCCTAGGGTTACATACAGGAGAGGGCAAAATTTAAAATGCATTTTCGAGAGAAAACCAGACTTAAAGCCCAACAGACCTTGGGGCATGCAAAAATGTGGTTCATGTTCTCAATGCAAACATATTAGAGTTGCTAAAGTATGCAACATTAATGGTAAAGATTACAAATGTAAAGGACATCACACATGTGAATCAAAAGCTGTTATATATGCAGCCTTGTGTAATTCCTGTAAAGCTTTCTATATCGGGAAAACCGAGAGAAAGCTAAAGAACAGGATCTATGAACATCAGTATGCCATCAAAAAAGTAGATGTCAATAATGCCCTCTCAAGACATTGCCTAGAATACCCAAGTCATGCATTCCAATTCTTTGTCCTGCAACACAGGGAGAATGATTTAAGAGGCGGGCCATGGCAGATTCTTTTAGAAATAGACGAACTGCTTTGGCAGATAAGGACTAGAGCTCATGTATTTCCAGGCATAAATGAATGCGTATCTATAAAATGTGTTTTGAAATGGTTGTCATATAATAGGTGAATATTTAGGAGGGTATCTACAATATTTAGTTTGTGACACTCAGTAACATGGAGTATTGAGGTCACGCATAGACACGTATTTATGTATATATCATATCATAACATAACATCTTATGACAAGTTTAAACACATATACGCATTTCTGTGTTATAGGTTTGAACATTTTTCGGCTTCCAGGTGTCGAATGCATTTGCTGTAATGGGTAAAGACAACAAGTCTGGAATCATAATTAAGTAGTTATTATTATTACTATTCTTATATCAAGTTACATTTGGGTTCTTAAAACAGAAGAAGCGACAGCGAACTGCACATGACCTTGTGCGTTTTTTGAATATATATATATATATATATATTTTTTAAAAAAACATTTTTTAAAAAATACGTTTAAAATACCATTGGCATAAAACATTCAATTAGGCGTAAGGATAATGACAATTATTAGTTTTTACTTATAACTTTCATCCATGGCAGTAATGTTTGACTGATGATTTTAATATATAGCAAGTATAATTCCATTGTTTACTACTACCATTTTGCTTGAAGAGATGCCTTTTTAAGGTTGTCATGGCAATTGTAATTAGCATTGATGCACTTTAGCCTGATAGGCTTTACTTGTTTAACAATTGTGTATATAACATCAATTTTGTAACCCAAATCTTGTCTGAAGAAGGCGGGTTATTTTAACCTGCCGAAAGCGCTTACGTGTATTTGTGGTTTTTACTTGTGGAATATTAAATCTGGGTTCCAGTTCTCCTATTGTGGACGATCCGTTTTTTTACCATATCTACATATACACACAAATGATATCTGTGTATACATGTCTGAGTCTATATTTTTTTCTGTATTTGTGTGTATGTACGTGTGTAAATATATGTGTGTGTTGTGTGTGTATACACACACACACACACACACACACACACACACACACACATATATATATATATATATATATATATATATATATATGAAAAACCGTTCTAAAACTGTAAAGCAAAGTAGAATAATGCCAATAAACAATTAAAACTTTGTAACTAATAAAATTACGAATGGAGAAAAAACACAGCTGAGGCCGAACTGTTGTCTAGCGCTTTCATTCCTTTATTGTTGCTAGGAACTTCATCAGAACTGAAAAAAGTACATAGCCATGCTCTATAAATATGCTGTATACAGGAATACTTAATTTGCATATGATGTGATTAGTGGCCAATGGCCAAAGATTGATTTTTCACAAAACAAAAGAAGAATTCAAACCAATGATTATATATATATATATATATATATATATATATATATATATATATATATACACACACACACACACATGTAGTGGATATGAAAAGTTTACACGCCCCTGTTAAAATGCGAGGTTTTTTGTGATATAAAAAATGAGACCACAATAAATCATTTCCAGACTTTTCCCACCTTTAATGTGATTTCTAACCTGTACAATTCAACTGATAAAGAAACAAGTCCGTTAATGGAAAAAATATAAATAAAAAACATTCAGTACGCTAGTTGCATAAGTGTGCACACCTTTAAACTAATACTTTGTTGCGTGTGCACACCCTTAAACTGTTACTTTGTTTAAGCACCTTTTGATTTAATTACAGCATTAAGCCTTCTTGGGTAGGAGTCTATCAGCAGGGCACATCTTGACTTGGAAATATTTGTCCACTCTTCCTTGCAAAAGTGCTCCATATCTGTCAGATTGTGAGGGCATCTCTTGTGCACAGCCCTCTTCAGGTCACCCCACAGATTTTCTATTGGAGTTATGTCTGGGCTCTGGCTGAGCCATTCCAAAACTTTAATTTTCTTCTGGTGAAGCCATTCTTTTGTTGATTTGGATGTATGCTTGGGGTCATTGTCATGTTGAAAGGTGAAATTCCTCTTCATCTTCAGCTTTCTAGCAGACGCCTGAAGGTTATGGGCCAAAAATGACTGGTATTTGGAACTGTTCATAATTCCCTCCGCCTGGACTAAAGCCCCAGTTCCAGCTGAAGAAAAGTAACTCCAAAGCATGATACTGCCACCACTATGCTTCACTGTGGGGATGGAGTTCTTTTGGTGATGCAGAGTGTTATTTTTGCTCCAAATGCACCTTTTGGAATTGTGGCCAAAAAGTTCAACCTTGGTCTTATCAGACCAGAACACATTTTCCCACGTGATTTTGGGAGACTTGATGTATTGTTTTGCAAATTTTAGCCGGGCCTGGATGTTTTTCTGTGTAAGAAAAGGCAACCCTACCCCATAGTCCAGACATATGGAGAATACGGGAGATTGTTGTCACATGTAGTACACAATCAGTACTTGCCAAAAATTCCTGTGGCTGCTTCAGTGTTGCTGTAGATGTTCATCGTGTTTCACTGTTGCAGTCATGACTGTAGGGTTCTCCCCTGCCGGCAGGCAGTCCTCGGTCGGCCAGAATCCCAAAGTCTGGGTCCGGCGTCGGCTGTTCAGCCATGCTCCCTGACGTAAGAGCGCCAGGAGTACAAAGCTGACAGCCGACGCCATGTTCTACAGTCTTTCTTGCCGTGCGGTGATAGCAGTTCGCAAGTGCCGGTCGGCTGATTCCTGACAATTTTTTCTAAACTTCAGTCCGAAGACTTTCTTCTCCTACTCAAAGCTAAGTACCCCGTTGGGGAAATTTTTTTCTTGCTCCAGTCCGATGTCAGAAAAAGTTAATAATTGTATTTCATGTGGGAAGCAAATACCTCATAAGGATTTTCACTCTTACTGTATTCCTTGCTTAGGCCCTGACCACGACGTAGCTAGTTGTCGGTTTTGTGTTAGATTCAATCAACGTACTATTAAACGAAGGTACGATTTTGCATTTCATTACTTCGGTAGGCGTTTTAATTACAAAATGTCGTCTGATACGGTTCCAGCTACCGGAGTTCACAAACGACGCAAGGACAAAGACAGGCCTCCGAGGTCCAAATCAGACGATATCGCACAAGCAGAGCCAGCTTCAGGTTCAGCCCTCATCAGTGAGGCGCTTTTGCAGCCCCTGTCGTCGGCCATTTCGGAACCGATAGCCGAAAAGGACTCCCATGAGGAGCCAACTAGGCCTTTGAATATTTCTATTGCAGGACCTTCAGACAATGCTCCTTCGGATGGGTCCGGAGCCGCTGTGCAGGTACCGGCTTTCGAATGGGGTTTTCAGGCCTACTCAGCTTCTAATAAAGGCAAAGCCAAAGACAAAGGCAAAGACTCCAGCCCAGGCCTCTTCTGATCCGGCTCCCAAGTCTCAGAAACAGTTACTTAAGATGGCGGAGGACTTACTTACTATGATTAGGGGTTCACATCCCCCTCCAGATAAAAGGCCAAGGCAGGAAGTGTATTATGACTCCTCTGATCAGGCTTCTGTTTCTTCAGTTTATTCTTCTGACCAGGAATATTCTTTCCCTCCTTATGAGGATTCTGATGCTGAGGAATCCATTCCTTCAGCTTCTCCCCCTGAGGATTTTTCTTTTGGGGAAACTTTGCATGAAATGAGGGAACATTTCCACTGGGAAGGACAGGAGTATCCAGAATCTAAGAAAAGACTAAGGGATTTTCTTCTTCTTCCCCAACATAGACCCCTGGCTATTCCTCCTATTTTGGATATTGTGGATGATGCTTTTTCGGAGGCTAACTTAACTCCTGATTCTTTTCCTCCAGCTCCTGTTAAGCCAGACAGATACTATAGGGTTCCTGATTCCCACCAGTTTTTATACAAGAACCCTACTGCTGACCCTGAAACCATTTCTCAGGGTCCTAAGGCGTAAAGGCAGCTTCTGCTAAAACCCCATTCCCACTGAGAAGGATTCCAGATCTTTAGAAAGATGGGGCAAAAAAGTGTACACTTCTGCTACTTTATCTATTAGGGCTTTAAACTGTCAGTTTCATATGCTGAAATACCAGCAATTCCTCCTGTCTGTTCTAAAACAAAAGCTAACTTCCATTTCCGCCTTTGCAGATGATAAGGAGCTACATGACTTAATGCATGCCACTGAACAAGTTGGGAAGCATGGTTTACACTGTGGATTTGATGCCTTGGAGGCTTCTTGTAGGGCTGCTGCCTCTGGCACAGTAATTAGAAGGCATGCATGGTTAAAGGAACAAAATTTGCCAGATCAAGTAAAAGCTAAATTATTGGATGCTCCTGTTCAGCATAATGTTTTGTTTGGATCTAAAGCTGAAGAAGTGATTAAAAAGATGGAGGACAAGGCAAAATCCATGCAAACAGTTGTAAAGATTTCTTACAAGTACAGCCACCCAGATTTGGTAGGAATTGGCCTACAAAAAATTGGTCCTTTCCCAATTCAGACAGGCCTCAGAGGGGTAGATACAGATGCTCCCGAGGAAGGCCTCAAACGCAAGCCTCTTATAGACCAAGACAGTGGACTGCTTCCACCCCTAGGGGAGGAGAGGACAGGTCGCAAGCTCATAGGAAACAGACTCGATGACTCCCTCTGTTGGGCTGCAGGAACTTCTTGCCTGGAAGCCCCTGTCGGAGGAAAACTTTCTCTTTTTCATCTAAATTGAACTCATATAACCCAAGACAAGTGGGCTCTGGATGTAGTTTCAAGAGGTTACAAATTCCATTTTCATACCCTACCAAGGCCAAGCAGATGGCCAGATCTTCCAAAACATCAATGGTCAGAGGCCTTAAACCAGGTGGAAGCTCTCTTGGCTATGAAAGCCATAGAACTAGTTCCACTTTCAGAGATGGGACAAGGTTTTTACTCAAGGCTCTTTCTAGTCCCCAGGAAGCAAAATTCATGGAGACCCATTCTGGATCTGTCAGTCTTTAACACTTTTCTAGGGATACCAAAATTCAAGATGCT
This sequence comes from Protopterus annectens, assembly GCF_019279795.1. Taxonomy (NCBI): domain Eukaryota; kingdom Metazoa; phylum Chordata; order Ceratodontiformes; family Protopteridae; genus Protopterus; species Protopterus annectens. Next base: position 810,070,160 of record NC_056734.1, read on the forward strand.
TACTCTACAGCAGCTACTTCCAATGCTGACCAAAAATGCATGGATGGTAACTTTGGATTTAAAGGAGGCATATTTACACATTCCCATCAGGCAGGAACGCAGAAAATACCTCAGGTTCAAGGCCTGATCGAGGCACTATCAATTCTCTGCGCTGCCCTTTGGATTGTCTACTGCGCCCAGGGTCTTCACCAAATGCCTGGCTCCAGTAGTAGCTTATTGCAGACTCAAGGGAATTCAAATTTACCTTTATCTGGACGACTATCTTATTCAGGCAGACAGCAAGGATGTCTTACTCCAGCATCTAGAGTTTGTTCAGAATCTTCTCAAGTTCCTGGGATTCACTGTAAACATAAAGTCAAATTTGACACCCTCACAACAGATAATTTTTCTGGGCGCTTCTCTAAACACAACAACCCAGATGGCATTTCTGACATACGAAAAACAATTGCAGCTGGCCTCAACTTTCAAAACCTTGGCAACTTTAACTCAGCTATCTGCAAGGAGATTCCTGCAGGCTTTGGGTTACATGGCCTCCTGCATCCTTCTCGTACCATATGCAAGACTACATATGAGGAAAATACAGTGGTACCTGAAAAGTGTATGGTCTCAGCATTGCCACAGTTTAGACATACTGATCTCCGTCCTGCCTTGTCTTCAAAAGGAATTCCTTTGGTGGTCCAAGGCATGTACTCTAAACAAAGGAAAACCCTTCTGTCTGCCTCCTGCCACTCAGATACTGACCACGGACGCCTCAGATTATGCATGGGGAGCCCATTTTCAGGGCAACTGGTCTGCAGGGCCTTTGGACAAAGGATCAGAAGCACCTGCATATCAATTTAAAGGAAATGTTAGCCATTCAGAAAGCTCTATTGGCCTTCAAGAATCTTCTACAACCAGGACAACTACTGATACGGACAGACAACACCACAGTTATGTGGTACATAAACAAGCAAGGGGAATCTCATTCCTATCCCCTTTGCAGACTAGCCATGGATCTTTGGAACACAGCTCTAGCTTGCAATCTGGACCTTCAAGCACAGTTTCTACCAGGGAAGCAAAACTTCCTGGCAGACAATCTGAGCAGAAACCTTTCGGACCCACACGAATGGATGCTGGACACCAAAATATTCAAGATGATTACTGCAGTCTGGGGATGTCCTCACATAGACCTCTTTGCATCCCACCTCAATCATCAACTACAGATTTTTTGCACCAGGACTTTCCACGAACAAGCTGGGAAAGTGGATGCACTATCATTCAGTTGGGGAAACCTCTCGGTTTATGCCTTTCCGCCTCTTCCTCTTCTTCCACGGGTATTATTAAAGATCAAACAGGACAAGCCCAAGATGATAATCTTGCTGGCCCCAAATTGGCCTCGACAGTTTTGGTACCCAACTCTGAAAAACCTTTGTCTGGAGCCCCCTTGGGTTTTACCACAGACTCCGAACCTTCTGTCCCAACACCAGGGTCAGGTTCTACACTCCCATGTCAAAACTCTCAGCCTGGTGGCCTGGTTAATCCAGGGTCTTTGAATCATTCTCTCCTACCCAAGCAGGTTATGGATGTCATTTTAGAAGCCAGACGTCCTAGCACTAGAAAATCTTATGCAGGAAAATGGAAAAGATTTTGTTCCTGGATGCAGGCTCAGGATTCTGATCCTCTTATTCCTAACATTCCTCAGATTTTACTTTACCTGACAGACCTCTTACATAAGGGTCTCTCTTTCTCTTCCATAAAGATTCATGCCTCTGCTATTTCTGCTCATTATAATACAGACCCTCCAATTTTTCCCACCAGCTCATGAGACAGTTTCTCAGAGGAGCTAAGAACTTAAGGCCCCCTAGATCTCCTCCCATTCCTGCTTGGGATCTCGACTATATTTTGGAAAAGCTCACCTTACCTCCTTTTGAGCCTGCTGCCACATCTGACATCAAGTTTTTATCTTGGAAGACAGCCATCCTGTTAGCTCTGACCTCTGCCAGGAGAGTTTCAGAGTTGCAAGCTCTTATGGCTGTAGAACCTTATATTATTTTTCATCAAGACAGGGTGTCTTTAAGGACTAATCCTACTTTCATGCCTAAGGTGGTTTCCAAAGTGGCTTTAAATCAAACTATTCACTTGCCAAATTTTTTTCCCACTCCTCAAAATAAAGGGGAAAGGATCTTACATTCCTTGGACATACACAGACAACTACGTATTTACCTGGACAGAACCAAGGACATCAGGAAATCAGAGCAATTGTTTGTTTCTTATGCTTCAAGTTCCCAAGGTAAAGCCATTTCAAAACAGACCATTTCTAAATGGATTGCTCATGGAATCAGATTTTGCTATTCACACCATGGAAAGCAAATCCCAGGGATTATAAGGACTCACTCTACCAGAGCTGCTGCCACTTCAGCTGCCTTCCTCAGGGGAGTTCCTACCAAAGACATTTTGGAAGCTGCAACTTGGAGTTCAGTGCATACTTTTTCCAAGCACTACAATCTACCTCTCTACTCTAAGTCTAGGGCAGGCTTTGCTTCTGCAGTCTTGCAGGGCCTTATACGCCCCCTCTACTTTATGACCACCTCCCTTTCATTCTGCTTTGGGATTCTACCCTACAGTCATGACTGCAGCATTGAAACACTATGAACATAGTACAGTTGTGTACACTTACCATAAATGTAGATGTTCGAGTGTCGTCACTGTTGCAGTCTGGGTTTCCCTCCCTCCTGTCCCCTCTTTTTTCCTTTGTGTGGTTCCTTTTTTCTCCCTTCTACTGAGGTGTATTTGCAAAGGGTATGGGACCTTACTCATTTTGGAACTCCTGACATCTGGGGCAAGAAAAACTGGAGAACATGGCGTCGGCTGTCAGCTTTGTACTCCTGGCGCTTTGATGTCAGGGAGCATGGCTGAACAGCTGATGCCGGACCCAGACTTTGGGATTCTGGCTGACCGAGGACTACCTGCCGGCAGGGGAGAACCCTACAGTCATGACTGCAACAGTGAAGACACTCGAACATCTACATTTATGGTAAGTGTACACAACTGTACTGTCTCTTGGCAGCCTCCCTGACCAGTTTTTGTCTTGTCTTTTCATCAATTTTGGAGGGACGTCCAGTTCTTTGCAAAGTCATTGTTGTCCCATATTTTCTCCACTTTTTGATGACTGTCTTCACTGTGTTCCATGGTATATCCAATGCTGTGGAAAATATTTTATACCCTTCTCCTGACTGATACCTTTTAAGAATGAGATCCCTTTGATGCTTTGTAAGCTCTCTGCGAACCATGGCTTTTGCTATAGCAGGCAACTGAGTAAATGTCAGGAAACTCCTACTAGGACAGCTGAACTTTATTTGGGGTTAGTCAGAGTCTGTTTAATTGATGGCAGATGTGTACCCAAGAAGACTTAATGTTGTAATTAAATCAAAAAGTGCTTTAACAAAGTATTAGTTTAAGAGTGTGTACACTTATGCAACCAGCGTATTATACGATGTTCTTCGTGTTTCACTGTTGCAGTCATAACTGTAGGGTGCTCCTGCCGGCAGGCAGCCCGAGGTCGGCCAGAATCCCAAAGTCTGGGTCCGGCATCGGCTGTATAAGCTAGTATCCTGACGTCAGTACGCCTTGGTACATAGCCCTCAGCCGACGCCATCTTCTCCAGTCTTTCTTGCCGTGCGGTGGAAAGCAGCTCGCAAAACGTTGGTTGGCGATTTTCGAACAGCATTCTTGGTTGTTGTCGGTCCGAAGTTGTTACTTCTCTTCTCAAAGCTAAGTACCCCATTGGGGAATCTTTTTCTTGTTCCTCCGATGTCAGAAAAAGTTAATAATTGTATAGCGTGTGGGAAACAAATACCTCATAAAGATTTCCACTCTTACTGTCTACCTTGCTTAGGCCCTGACCACGACGTTTCTTGTTGTCGGTTCTGTGCCAGGTTCAACTCTCGTACTATCAAACGCAGGTACGACTGGGCTTTAAATTATTTTGGCAGACGCTTCAATTACAGAATGTCGTCGGATACTACCGGAGTTCAAATGAAGCGCAAAGATAAAAACAGGCCTCAGAGGTCCAAACAGGACTCGTTGCAGTTGGAGCCAGCGTCCGGTTCGGCTGTCGTCAGTGAGGCGCTTTTGCAGCCCCTGTCGTCCGCCGCTTCTGAACCGATGGCCGATACGGACTCCCATGGGGAGCCATCAAGGCCCACTATTTTAACTGCTGCAGGACCTTCGGACGTCGCTCCTTCAGATGGGTCCGGAACCGCTGTGCAGGTACCGGCTTCTGAGGGGGTTTTCAGGCCTACTCACATTACTATTTCAAAGGCAAAGACAAAGACTCCTTCTAAGTCTAAAGTTTCAGCTCAAGCTGCTTCTGAATCCACTCCCAAGACACAAAACAATTATTGAGGATGGCTGAAGACTTGCTTACAATGATTAGGGGTTCTCACCCCTCCTGAGAAAAGGCCTCGACAGGATGTTACTCTGGATTCTTCTGACCAGGCCTCTGTCTCTTCTGTTTCTTCCTCTGATCAGGACTATTCCTTCCCCTTATGAGGATTAGGATGCTGAGGAATCTTTGCCCTCGGCCTCTCCGCCTGAGGATTTTTCTTTTGGGAAACCTTGCATGAGATGAGGGAACATTTTCATTGGGAAGGACAGGAATATTCTGCTTCCAAAAAGAGGCTTAGAGAATTTCTTCTTCTTCCTCAGCATAGGCCTTTAGCTATCCCTCCTGTTTTGGACATTGTGGATGATGCTTTTTCTGAGGCTAATTTGAATCCTGATTCCATGCCTCCTGCTCCTTCTAAGCCTGATAGATTTTATAGGGTTCCTGACTCTCATTTATTTCTATTTAAAATCCTTCTGCAGACCCTGAAACTATTTCTCAGGGTTCTAAGGCTGCTAAGGTTGCTACTTCTAAAAATCCTATTCCCTCTGAGAAGGATTCTCGTGCTTTAGACAGGTGGGGCAAAAGGTATATACTTCTGCTACCCTTTCTGTAAGGGCATTAAATTGCCAGTTTCATATGTTTAAATACCAGCAATTTCTTTTGTCTGTTTTAAAGCAAAAGCTTGCTTCCGTACCTGCTTGTGCAGAGGATAAGGAACTTCAGGATGTTTTGCATGCTACTGAACAGGTTAACAAGCATAGCTTACATTGTGGTTTTGATGCCTTGGATGCTTCCTGCAGGGCTGCTGCCTCTGGTACTGTGATTAGGAGACATGCCTGGCTTCGTGAACAAAGTTTGCCTGAACAGGTTAAGGCTAAGTTATTAGATGCCCCTGTTCAACATGATGTTCTTTTGGTTCTAAGGCTGAGGAAGTTATTAAAAGATGGAAGAAAAGGCAAAGTCCATGCAGACTGTAAAAGATTTCTTGCAGGTTCAGCCTCCTAGATTTTCCAGGAATTGGCCCACTAAAATTGGTCCTTTCCCACATCTGACAGGCCTCAAAGGGAAGATATAGATGCTCCAGAGGTCGTGGTCAAGGCCAGACCTCGTACAGATCTAGACAATGGACTGCTTCTTCACCTAGAAGGGGAGAAGACAGATCCCAATCTCAAAGAAAACAAACTCAATGACTCTCTCGGTTGGGCTTCAGGACCTCTTTACCTGGACGCCCCTCTCGGAGGAAAACTGTCTCTTTTTTACAGGAATTGGACTCATATTACCCAGGACAAATGGGTATTGGATGTGATTTTAAAAGGTTACAAGTTCCACTTTCACACTTTGCCAAGGACTCACGGTTGGCCAGATCTGCCAAAACTTCAATGGTCAGAGGCCTTAACTCAAGTGGATGCTCTTCTGGCCATGAGGGCCATAGAGCCAGTTCCACTCTTGGAAATGGGAAAAGGATTTTATTCAAGGCTGTTTCTGGTTCCCAGAAAACAAAACTCTTGGAGACCTATTCTGGACCTTTCTGTGTTAAACACCTTTTTGGAAATTCCAAAGTTCAAGATGCTCACTCTGCAACAGTTACTTCCAATGCTCTCTCAGGACGCCTGGATTGTGACATTGGACTTAAAGGAAGCCTATTTGCATATCCCTATCAGACAGGAACGCAGGAAATTCCTCAGGTTCAAGGCAGGTTCGAGGCACTTTCAATTCTCTGTTCTGCCCTTTGGTTTATCTACTGCGCCCAGAGTCTTCACCAAGTGCCTGGCACCAGTAGTGGCTTACTGCAGACTTCAGGGGATTCAAATTTACCCCTATTTGGACGACTGCCTTATTCAGGCAGACAGCAAAGATCTTCTGCTTCAACACCTAGACTTTGTTCAACGTCTTCTTCTCTACTGGGATTCTCAGTGAACATAAAAAAGTCACATTTGATCCCTTCTCAACAAATGGTATTCTTGGGAGCCCTCTTAAACACAACCTTACAAAGGGCCTACCTCACTCCAGAAAAACAAACTCAGCTGGCTTCTACTTTCAACACCTTGGCAACTCTATCTCAGCTCACTGCAAGGAAATTCCTGCAAGCTCTGGGCTACATGGCTTCCTGCATTCTGCTGATTCCAAACGCAAGGCTTCACATGAGAAAGCTTCAATGGTATCTGAAAAGTGTATGGTCACAGCATTATCACGATCTGGATGTTCTGATTCCTCTGATCCCCTGCCTCCAGAAGGAGTTCCTCTGGTGGTCCAGGGCATGCATTTTGAACGAAGGAAAACCTTTTCGTCTCCCTCAACCTACTCAAATCCTAACCACGGACGCCTCGGATTATGCTTGGGGAGCACATTTTCTAGACAATTGCCAGCAAGGAACCTGGACAAAGGACCATCTTCTCTGGCACATCAATCTGAAGGAGATGTTGGCAGTTCAAAATGCCCTTTTGGCCTTCAAGCACCTTTTACAACCAGGGCCTCTGCTAATTCGCACAGACAACACCACGGTCATGTGGTACATCAACAAGCAGGGGGGATCTCATTCTTACCCCCTTTGCAGACTGGCTATGAGTTTATGGAACACAGCTCTAAATTTGAATCTGCATCTCCAGGCTCAATTCCTTCCAGGAAAACAAAATCTTTTAGCAGACAGCCTGCGCAGAAACATTTCAGATCCTCACGAATGGATGCTAGACACCAACTTGTTCAAAAGGATTACTGGAGTTTGGGGATGTCCCCAGATAGATCTGTTCGCATCCCATCTCAATCATCAGCTGCCTCACTTTTGCACCAGGTCCTTCCACAAAACAGCATGGAGAGTGGATGCCCTGTCTTTCAGTTGGAGAAGTCTGTCTGCATATGCCTTCCCTCCTCTTCCTCTACTGCCTCGGGTACTACTGAAGATAAAGCAGGACAAGCCCAAGTTCCTCATCTTGATTGCTCCAAATTGGCCTCGACAGTTTTGGTATCCGACTCTAAAGCTCCTGTTCTCGGGACCTCCTTGGATTCTTCCACTGAACCCTTCGCTTCTGTCCCAGCATCAGGGTCAGTTACTACATTCCAACCTCAAGACCCTTTGCTTGGCAGCTTGGCTCTTCAAAGGAATTTGATTGCCTCTAGTCTTCCCAAACAAGTTTTGGATGTCCTTTTGGAAGCTAGACGGCCTAGCACTAGGAAATCTTATGCCTCTAAATGGAAGAGGTTTTCTATTTGGATGCAGGACCGAGGTTCTGATCCTCAGGTTCCTGATCTCTCCTCTATTTTGCTTTACCTTTCGGAGCTTTTATCTAAGGGACTTTCATTTTCTTCCATTAAGATTCATGCTTCTGCTTTCTCTGCGCATTTCAGTTCTGATCCTCCTGTTTTTTCACATCCTTTGGTGAAGCAGTTTTTGAGGGGGGCTAAGAATTTGCGGCCTCCTAGGACCCCTCCGGTCCCTGCCTGGGATCTTAATTATGTTTTAGAAAAACTTACTTTGCCTCCTTTTGAGCCTGCTGCATCTTCA